>NC_092708.1:283032394-283034894 GCF_047496885.1 Scyliorhinus torazame | reverse complement strand
AGCCAGTCATCCATCCAGCCAGCCAACCATCCAGCCATCCCACCATCCAGCCATCCATCCATCCATCCATCCCACCAGCCAGCCATCCATGCAGCCATCCATCCAGCTATCCATCCAGCCATCCATCCATCAATCCATCCCTCCAGCCAGCCATCCATCCAGCCATCCATCCATCCAGCCGTCCATCCAGCCATCCATCCATCCATCCATCCCTTCAGCCTGCCATCCATCCAGCCATCCATCCATCCAGCCACCCATCCAGCCATCCATCCATCAATCAATCCATCCAGCCAGCCATCCATCCATCCATCCATCCATCCTGCCATCTATCCAGCCATCCATTCAGCCATCCATCCATCCATCCAGCCATCCAGCCATCCAACCATCCATTCAGCCAGCCATCCATCCAGCCATCCAGCCATCCAGCCATCCATCCAGCCATCCATCCATCCAGCTATCCTTTCAGCCATCCATCCATCCATCCATCCCTTCAGCCAGCCATCCATCCAGCCATCCATCCATCCAGCTATCCTTTCAGCCATCCATCCATCCATCCATCCCTTCAGCCAGCCATCCATTCGGCCATCCATCCATGCAGCCATCCATCCATCCATCCCTCCAGCCAGCCATCCATCCAGCCATCCATCCATCCTGCCATCCTTCCAGCCATCCATCCATCCATCCATCCCTCCTGCCAGCCATCCATCCAGCCATCCATCCCTCCTGCCAGCCATCCATCCAGCCATCCATCTATCCAACCATCCATCCAGCCATCCAGCCATCCATCCGTCCCTCCAGCCAGCCATCCATCCAGCCATCCATCCATCCAGCCATCCATCCAGCCATCCATCCATCCATCCTTACTTGCAGCCAGTCATCCATCCAGCCATCCATCCATTCAGCCACCCATCCAGCCATCCATCCATCCATCCATACCTCCAGCCAGTCATCCATCCAGCCATCCATCCAACCAGCCATCCATCCAGCCATCCATCCATCCATTCCTCCAGCCAGCCTTCATCCAGCCATCCACCCATCCAGCCATCCATCCAGCCGTCCATCCATCCATCCCTCCAGCAAGCCATCCATCAAGCCATCCATCAAGCCATCCATCCATCCATCCAGCCATCCATCCATCCATCCATCCCTCCAGCCAGCCAACCATCAAGCCATCCCTCCATACAGCCATCCATCCAGCCATCCAACCATTCATCCATCTCTTCAGCCAGCCATACATCCAGCCATCCATCCATCCAGCCATCCAACCAGCCATCCATTCATCCATCCATCCCTCCAGCCAGCCAGTCATTAAGCCATCCAACCATTCAGCCATCCATCCAGCAATCCATCCAGCCATCCATCCCTCCAGCCAGCCATCCATCCAACCATCCCTCCATCCAGCCATCCATGCAGCCATCCATCCATTCATCCGTCCATCGCTCCAGCCAGCCAATCATCCAACCATCCCACCATCCAGCCATCCATCCATCCATCCATCACACCAGCCAGCCATCCATGCAGCCATCCTTCCATCTATCCATGCAGCCATCCATCCATCAATCCATCCCTCCAGCCAGCCATCCATCCAGCCATCCATCCATCCAGCCGTCCATCCAGCCATCCATCCATCCATCCAACCCTTCAGCCTGCCATCCATCCAGCCATCCATCCATCCAGTCACCCATCTAGCCATCCACCCATCAATCCATCCGTCCAGCCAGCCATCCATCCAGCCATCCATCCATCCTGCCATCTATCCAGCCATCCATTCAGCCATCCATCCATCCATCAATCCCTCCAGCCAGCCAACCATTCGGCCATCCATCCATCCAGCCATCCATTCATCGATCCCTTCAGCCAGCCATCCATTCGGCCATCCATCCAGACATCCATCCATCCATCCATCCCTCCTGCCAGCCATCCATCCAGCCATCCATCCAGCCATCCATTCAGCCATCCGTCCATCCATCCCTCCAGCCAGCCATCCATCCAGCCATCCATCCATCCAGCCATCCATCCAGCCATCCATCCATCCATCCATCCATCCCTCCGGCCAGTCATCCATCCAGCCATCCATCCATCCATCCATCCTGCCATCCATCTATCCATCCATCCATCTCTCCAGACAGCCATTCATCCAGCCATCCATACATTCAGCCATCCATCCAGCCATCCATCCATCCATCCATCCCTCCAGCCAGCCATCCATCTAGCCATCCATCCATTCAGCCATCCATCCAGCCATCCATCCATCCATCCATCCCTCCAGCCAGCCATCCATCCAGCCATCCCTATCCAGCCATCCATCCAGCCATCCATCCATCCATCCATCCCTCCAGCCAGCCATACATCCAGCCATCCATCGATCCAGCCAACCATCCAGCCATCCATCCATCCATCCATCCCTCCAGCCATCCAGTCATTATGCCATCCATCCATCCAGCCATCCATCCAGCCATCCATCCATCCATCCATCCCTCCAGCCAGCCATCCATCCAGC
>NC_092708.1:280960294-280965294 GCF_047496885.1 Scyliorhinus torazame | reverse complement strand
CATCCATCCAGCCATCCATGCATTCATCCATCTCTCCATCCAGCCATCCATCCAGCCATTCATCCATCCATCCATACCTCCAGCCAGCCAGCCATCCATCCATCCATCCATCCAGCCATCCATCCAGCCATCCATCCATCAATCCATCCGCCCAGCCAGACATCCATCCAGCCATCCAGCCATCCAGCCATTCATCCATCCAACCATCCATTAATCCATCCCTCCAGCCAGCCATCCATCCAGCCATCCATCCATCCAGCCATCCATTCAGCAATCCATCCATCCATTCATCCATTCAGCCAGCCATCCATTCGGCCATCCATCCATCCAGCCATCCATCCATCCATCCCTCCAGCCAGCCATCCATCCAGCCATCCATCCATCCAGCCATCCATCCAGCAATCCATCCATCCATCCATCCCTCCCGCCAGCCATCCATTCAGCCATCCATCCATCCAGCCATCCATCCAGCCATCCATCCATCCGTCCCTCCAGCCAGCCATCCATCCAGCCATCCATCCATCCAGCCTTCCATCCAGCCATCCATCCATCCATCCTTCCCTCCAGCCAGCCATCCATCCAGCCATCCATCCATCCAGCCGCCCATCCAGCCATCCATACATCCATCCATCCCTCCAGCCAGTCAACCAACCAGCCATCCATCCATCCAGCCATCCATCCAGCCATCCATCCATCCATCCCTCCAGCCAGCCATTCATCCAGCCATCCATCCATCCAGCCATCCATCGAGCCATCCATTCATCCATCCATCCCTCCAGCCAGCCATCCATCCAGCCATCCATCCATCCAGCCATCCATCCATCCCTCCAGCCAGCCAGCCATCCGGACATCCATCCATCCAGCCATCCATCCCTCCAGCCAGCCATCCATCCAGCCATCCCTCCATCCAGCCATCCATCCAGCCATCCATGCATTGAGCCATCTCTCCATCCAGCCATCCATCCAGCCATTCATCCATCCATCCATACCTCCAGCCAGCCAGCCATCCATCCATCCATCCATCCAGCCATCCATCCAGCCATCCATCCATCAATCCATCCGCCCAGCCAGCCATCCATCCAGCCATCCAGCCATCCATCCATCCATCCATCCATTAATCCATCCCTCCAGCCATCCATCCATCCATCCCTCCAGCCAGCTATCCATCCAGCCATCCATCCATCCAACCATCCATCCAGCCATCCATCCATCCAGCCATCCCTCCATCCAGCCATCCATCCAGCCATCCATGCATTCATCCATCTCTCCATCTAGCCATCCATCCAGCCTTCCATCCAGCCATCCATCCAACCATCCTTCCCTCCAGCCAGCCATCCAACCAGCCATCCATCCATCCAGCCACCCATCCAGCCATCCATCCATCCATCCATCCCTCCAGCCAGTCATCCAACCAGCCATCCATCCATCCAGCCATCCATCCAGCCATCCATCCATCCATCCATCCCTCCAGCCAGCCATTCATCCAGCCATCCATCCATTCAGCCATCCATCCAGCCATCCAACCATCCATCCCTCCAGCAAGCCATCCATCCAGCCATCCATTCATTCAGCCATCATTCCAGCCATCCACCATTCTTCCATCTCTCCAGCCAGCCATACATCCAGCCATCCATCCATCCATCCAGCCATCCATCCATCCATCCATCCCTCCTTCCAGCCAGTCATTAAGCCATCAATCCATCCAGCCATCCATCCAGCCATCCATCCCTCTAGCCAGCCAGTCATCCAGCCATCCCTCCATCCAGCCATCCATCCAGCCATCAATCCATCCATCCATCCCTCCAGCCAGCCAACCATCCAGCCATCCCTCCATCCAGCTATCCATCCATCCATCCATCCATCCCACCAGCCAGCCATCCATCCAGCCATCCATCAAGCCATGCATCCATCCAGCGATCCAACCATCCATCCATCCATCCATCCATCCCGCCAGCGAGTCATCCATCCAGCCATCCATCCATCCAGCCATCCGTCCTGCCATCCATCCATCCATCCATCCCTCCAGCCAGCCATTCATCCAGCCATCCATCCATCCAGCCATCCATCCAGCTATACATCCATCCATCCATCCATCCCTCTAGCAAGCCATCCATCCAGCCATCCAGCCATCCATCCAGCCATCCATCCATCCATCCATCCCTCCAGCCAGCCATCCATCCAGCCATCCCTCCATCCAGCCATCCATCCAGCCATCCATGCATTCATCCATCTCTCCATCTAGCCATCCATCCAGCCATTCATCCATCCATCCATACCTCCAGCCAGACAGCCATCCATCCATCCATCCATCCAGCCATCCATCCAGCCATCCATCCATCAATCCATCCGCCCAGCCAGCCATCCATCCAGCCATCCATCCACCCATTAATCCATCCCTCCAGCCAGCCATCCATCCAGCCATCCATCCATCCAGCCATCCATTCAGCAATCCATCCATCCATCCATCCCTTCAGCCAGCCATCCATTCGGCCATCCATCCACCCAGCCATCCATCCATCCATCCCTCCAGCCAGCCATCCATCCAGCCATCCATCCATCCAGCCATCCGTCCAGCCATCCATCCATCCATCCATCCCTCCCGCCAGCCATCCATCCAGCCATCCATCCAGCCATCCAACCATTCATCCATCTCTCCAGCCAGCCATACATCCAGCCATCCATCCATCCAACCAGCCATCCATCCATCCATCCATCCCTCCTTCCAGCCATTCATTAAGCCATCCATCCATCCAGCCATCCATCCAGCCATCCATCCCTCCAGCCTGCCAGCCATCCAGCCATCCCTCCATCCAGCCATCCATCCAGCCATCCATCCATCCATCCATCCCTCCAGCCAGCCAACCATCCAGCCATCCCTCCATCCAGCTATCCATTCATCCATCCATACCACCAGCCAGCCATCCATCCAGCCATCCATCCAGCCATCCGTCCAGCCATCCATCCATTATTCCAACCCTCCAGTCAGCCATCCATCCAGCCATCCATCCATCCAGCCATCCATCCAGCCATCCATCCATCCCTCCAGCCGGCCATCCATCCAGCCATTCCTCCATCCAACCATCGATCCAGCCATCTATCCATCCATCCATCTCTCCAGCCAGCCATACATCCAGCCATCCATCCATTCAGCCATTCATCCAGCCATCCATCCATCCATCCCTCCAGCCAGCCAGCCATTAAGCCATCCATCCATCCAGCCATCCATCAAGCCATCCATCCTTCCCTCCAGCCAGCCATCCATCCAGCGATCCCTCCATCCAGCCATCCATCCAGCCATCCATCCATCCATCCATCCAGCCATCCAGCCAACCATCCAGCCATCCCTCCATCCATCCAGCCATCCATCCATCCATCCCTCCAGCCAATCGTCCATCCAGCCATCCATCCATCCATCCATCCCTCCAGCCAATCGTCCATCCATCCAGCAATCCATCCAGCCATCCATCCATCAATGGGATCTGCCCCATTTATGGGATCTACCCCAGAATACTGAAGGAGGCTGGAGAGGAAATTGCTGAGGCCTTGACAGAAATCTTTGGCTCCTCGCTGTCTTCAGGGGATGTCCCGGAGGACTGGAGAATAGCCAATGTTGTTCCTCTGTTTAAGAAGGGTAGCAAGGATAATCCCGGGAACTACAGGCCGGTGAGCCTGACTTCAGTGGTAGGGCAATTACTGGTGAGAATTCTTCGAGACAGGATCTACTCCCATTTGGAAGCAAATGGACGTATTAGTGAGAGGCAGCACGGTTTTGTGAAGGGAAGGTCGTGTCTCACTAACTTGATAGAGTTTTTCGAGGAGGTCACTAAGATGATTGATGCAGGTAGGGCAGTAGATGTTGTCTATATGGACTTCAGTAAGGCCTTTGACAAGGTCCCTCATGGTAGACTAGTACAAAAGGTGAAGTCACACGGGATCAGGGGTGAACTGGCAAGGTGGATACAGAACTGGCTAGGCCATAGAAGGCAGAGGGTAGCAATGGAGGGATGCTTTTCTCATTGGAGGGCTGTGACCAGTGGTGTTCCACAGGGATCAGTGCTGGGACCTTTGCTCTTTGTAGTATATATAAATGATTTGGAGGAAAATGTAACTGGTCTGATTAGTAAGTTTGCAGACGACACAAAGGTTGGTGGAATTGCGGATAGCGATGAGGACTGTCTGAGGATACAGCAGGATTTAGATTGTCTGGAGACTTGGGCGGAGAGATGGCAGATGGAGTTTAATCCGGACAAATGTGTGGTAATGCATTTTGGAAGGGCTAATGCAGGTAGGGAATATACAGTGAATGGTAGAACCCTCAAGAGTATTGAAAGTCAAAGAGATCTAGGAGTACAGGTCTACAGGTCATTGAAAGGGGCAACACAGGTGGAGAAGGTAGTCAAGAAGGCATACGGCATGCTTGCCTTCATTGGCCGGGGCATTGAGTACAAGAATTGGCAAGTCATGTTGCAGCTGTACAGAACCTTAGTTAGGCCACACTTGGAGTATAGTGTTCAATTCTGGTCGCCACACTACCAGAAGGATGTGGAGGCTTTAGAGAGGGTGCAGAAGAGATTTACCAGAATGTTGCCTGGTATGGAGGGCATAAGCTATGAGGAGCGATTGAATAAACTCGGTTTGTTCTCACTGGAACGAAGGAGGTTGAGGGGCGACCTGATAGAGGTATACAAAATTATGAGGGGCATAGACAGAGTGGATAGTCAGAGGCTTTTCCCCAGGGTAGAGGGGTCAATTACTAGGGGGCATAGGTTTAAGGTGAGAGGGGCAAAGTTTAGAGTAGATGTACGAGGCAAGTTTTTTACCCAGAGGGTAGTGGGTGCCTGGAACTCACTACCGGAGGAGGTAGTGGAAGCAGGGACGATAGGGACATTTAAGGGGCATCTTGACAAATATATCATTAGGATGGGAATAGAAGGATACGGACCCAGGAAGTGTAGAAGATTGTAGTTTAGTCGGGCAGTATGGTCGGCACGGGCTTGGAG